>NC_042296.1:10870449-10875449 GCF_901000725.2 Takifugu rubripes | reverse complement strand
TTCTTTTTTTTTTACGTCTTTTCTGGCTCCGGCACAGCTGAATTTCTTGCCATTTTTATGAACTCAGCATTCCGGCAAAACCCTGCCTTTTGGGTCTTTTGCAGCGCCGCCTCTGCAGAGCAGAAACCAGTCAGGTCATTAGCTAATAAAACGGCAGCGGCGTGAGATGGACCCAGAGAGGGATCAGAGCACCGACAGGAAAACAAACGGGGCTTTAGCGCCGTGTTAGCTGCCACCGTTAATGCTTTAATGTGTAATAAAGAAGGTTCTTAATTTTGCGCCTCAGTGAAGCTCTTTAATCCGATGAAGCAAAAGCAGGGAAAAATGGAGCGGGGGGGGGGGGGGGGGGGGGGGGGGGGGGGGGGGGGGGGGGGGGGGGGGGGGGGGGGGGGGGGGGGGAAGAAGTGAGCTTTCTGTAACATATCACAATAAAGTAACTTTGACAAGTCTATAATCTGAGTCACAAGTCATTTGCTTTGGGTGAAATGTTAGCCCGGAGCAAATGGCAGCCGTGCGGCGTAGCTGTCACGTGCACGGCACCGTGCGCATAATGTTTTTAATGCAATTTTCCACTTGTATGTCTCATAACTCACAAGCTTTGGGATATTCATTAACCTTTGGGAGACGGAAAATAAAAACACACGGCCGACCCTCTAATTGGCACCAAGACAGCTTCGAGCTAATTGATCCTTTTAAATATGAAAATTTACATATGTGCATACATAATCGCCGGCAATGATCCTGCACCCTGTCGGCAGCAACAATTAAAAGGGAATTCACTTACGTTTTCCCTGTTTGCCGGCGGAGGCTGTGCGCCGCATTTCAAATCAGGCCTAATGCGCTAGCGCCGTGCACACCTACAGACGGCTGGCATTAGACCTGTTTAAATCAATTAGGCAAATGCGAAGCAAGCAAGGAGTGCAAATGTCTTCCCGGTTTAGCTGCGCGCTGGAAGCATCGGGGCAACGGTGCCAATCACGCGTGCGAGTGCGCACGTCAATCCTGCTGCGGCCCGCGGCCCTCGCTGACTCTCCACCTTTGGCTCTTCCGCTCCTCCAACACTTAACCGTGGCGTTCCACAGGGTTCTGTACCGGGGCCGGAATCGTTTCAGCTTTATTTGAACCCCGGTTTCACGGCCGCTAGTTAAAGTAGTAAAAAATTGTGGCTGACGCAATCTTTTCTGATCGTCGGCGTAGCATTAGCATTAGCATTAGAGGCGAATAGCGGAAGAAAGATGGATGAACGAACGGTGACAAGGGAATTTATGATGTAAGATAAAGATTTTATGTTAATGATGCAGCAAAACCTGTAAATTACATACAACTACAACTAAAATAACCTAAACGATGAACGTCGCAACAGAAAACATTTCTTTTAAGGGCAATTTGATCATCAACTGCTGTTTTGAAGCCACAAGCAGAAATGTTCTGTCAAAAAACAAATTATTTGCCAACATTAATATTTAAAAAGAAAAATGAAAAAAATTATTAATTGCTTCACTTGTAAATTTGTTTCCACTCATATCTTGATTTTAATTGATTTTCTTTATTATGTTTTAAATAATAAGTTATAAACGTGGCCTAATAAAGGCAAAGGGCAAATATTAACCATATACAGTATATTGTTTATACTGCTTGTAATTGGGATAAGGTAAACATCTGTTCAGTATTTTAACATAAAAGTGTTTGATTGTGAAGCATTAAAAGCCACAAAATACAACGGCTGAGTAACAACAAAATCAACATTACACAAGGGTTCAAGGGAAACCTGCTCGAACCTTTATAATTTAAGATAAAGGTCCACCAGAGGCCTGTAGGGGGGGTGGACCACAGCGGTCCACTCAATTACAATCTTAAAGCAATATTCATTTAAAAAGCCATTTAAACTGCATTAAACTTCCAGTGGAGCTGCTGCGCCAGAACCTCGGCTGTTCCCCGACCCGTCAATCACGGCTCCGCGTCCTCCGAGCGGCCCTTTATGCGCCGGTCGCTTTCCCCCCGCGCGTAATGTCACCAACGGCGGCGAGACGGTGAAAAGAACCGCAAATAAACTCTGCGTGTGTCCCCGGGGGGCGAGGAGCTCTACTGGTGATTTCAGAGGTCTCACCAGTGCGGCATCATCACCATCATCATCGTCAACAACAACAACAGAGAGGCATAAATATCCCTCTGAGAGCACCCATGGGAGAGAGCCGCGGCGGGGGACCGAACCACGCAGTCCAGCCGGTGTTCAGACCCAGTTCACCGTCGCTCCGAGTCCATTATGAATCTCACAAATGGCTCTGATAATTACAGGAGGGGTCAGCGTTAATGAGGCGTCTCTGAGCGGCCACCTATTAAGCCTATTTCAATTTCCACTGGGAGGGGGGGGACGGACCTGGGAGGGCGGGACGCTTCTATTTTTTCCTGTTTTGCTGTAATTAATTACGGCACCGGTGAAATTCAGACCCTGTTTGTTGTGCGAGTGGATTTTCATGGATCTCGAAGGTTTGCTGGATGCCAAAATATCCCAAACGGGGCTCCAACACGCGCGTTTTCACGCGCATCACTTTACATGCGCGCTCGTCAGACGTCTCCCAGACGCGGATAATCAGCATATTAGTGTAACTGAGAGGCCTGATGATGGGACCAGGGAGCGCAGGCCATCACCGGAACGCACGGGAGAACTTTGCGTGCAGCCTCGGCGTGCACGCGTACGGGAAGGAGCTCATGATGGTTGATTAGCAGCGCCGGCTGCTGAGTGAACAGCGAAAAGTTCTTTTTTTGGTAGTAGAACCTCAGTAATCAAATCAACAGACAGCATCTCCCAACCATCAACTGCCGTGGCGCGCGTCCAGGTCCGCGCGGTGCACGTGCACAGCGAACCCGGATGGGAACTGCTGGAATTTATTTAGAATAGTCGCTGGTTCTTAACGTGAGTCAGCAAAAAACGAGAGTAATGCAGGAAGGTGGGCCAAGGGAGAGCATAGCTGGGGGGGGCATCTGCAGCACACGGAGCACGGCCCAGACGCCACCTCGTTCTCTGACCTGCTGACCTCTGACCCCACCCCTCTGACCCCTAGGTCTGCGGCTTTGCTCTTGGACATTGTTTGCACGTGTCTGTCCTCCTCCCGTCCAGCTACTGTTACCTGTTTGGGGGTAAGTGTCCCCCTACGTGAGCCTGGTCCTGCTCAAGGTTTCTTCCTGTTAAAGGGAGTTTTTCTTTGATACTCTTGCTTGTTGGGGGTCAGGCCCTGGGACTGGGTCAGGGCCTAGGACTGGGTCAGGCCCTGGGACTGGGTCAGGACCTGGGACTGGGTCAGGCCCTGGGACTGGGTCAGTCCCTAGGACTGGGTCAGGGCCTAGGACTGGGTCAGGACCTTGGACGGGGTCAGGGCCTAGGACTGGGTCAGGGCCTAGTACTGGGTCAGGACCTGGACTGGGTCAGGCCCTGGGACTGGATGAATGTTATTACACTTGTTATAACGCTAAATTTAGCCCGCGAGCACAAAACCAGCCTCGGCGACATAAATGCACAGGGTTGGATTTGCCCTCCGATGGAGGGACAGCTCCCCTCCGCTGGCAGCAGTGGGGGGTGGGGGTGGCTCAATAACACCCTGTCCCCGGAATCTTGGCATGGTTCCTGACAGCCTTCCACCCACCTGGACCGGTCTGACGCACTAGCCCAGGTCCAGAAGGTCCACAGAAGCCGGCAGACTGCTATTTTCCCAGCAGGCTTCCTTAACTCATTTTTATTTTTTTTTTAAAAAAAAGCTCAACGTCTTCAGGGGGAAGTGGGTTCAGTCCACACTTGAAGGGACAGTGGGACGGTGGGAGGGTGGGGAGGAAGGGTGGGACAGTGGGGAGGGACGGTGGAACAATGTGGAGGGACGGTGGGACAGAGGGAGGGTGGGGAGGGACCTGCCCCAAGACAGAACGCCTTAACCTCTGCTGAAAGTTGCAGCACGCAGCATGGGATTCTGGGAAACTGCAACCTCTCCCTCTCTCTCCGTGCCCCTCTCTCTCTCCCTCCCTCCCTCTCTCTCCTTCCCTCTCTCCCTCTCTCTCTCCCCTTCTCTCTCTCTCTCTCCTCCCTCCCTCTCTCTCTCCCTCCCTCCCTCTCTCTCCTTCCCTCTCTCTCTCTCTCTCCCTCTCTCTCTCCCCTTCTCTCTCTCTCTCTCCCTCCCTCTCTCTCCCTCCCTCCCCTTCCCTCTCTCCCTCTCTCTCTCCCTCCCTCCCTCCCTCTCTCTCCTTCCCTCTCTCTCCCTCTCCCTCCCCCTCTCCCTCCCCCTCCCTCTCTCTCTCCTCCCTCCCTCTCCCTCCCTCTCTCTCTCCCTCCCTCCCTCTCTCTCCCTCCCTCCCCCTCCCTCCCTCTCTCTCTCTCTCCCTCCCTCCCTCTCTCTCCTTCCCTCTCTCTCCCTCCCTCCCTCTCTCTCCTTCCCTCTCCCTCCCTCTCTCTCCTTCCCTCTCTCTCCCCTCTCTCTGTCTCTCTCCCTCCCTCTCTCTCCTTCCCTCTCTCTCCCTCCCTCCCTCTCTCTCCTTCCCTCTCCCTCCCTCTCTCTCCTTCCCTCTCTCTCTCCCTCCCTCTCCCCTCTCTCTGTCTCTCTCCCTCCCTCTCTCTCTCTCTCCCTCCCTCCCTCTCTCTCCTTCCCTCTCTCCCTCCCTCTCTCTCCTTCCCTCTCTCTCCCTCCCTCCCTCTCTCTCCTTCCCTCTATCCCTCCCTCTCTCTCCTTCCCTCTCTCTCCCTCCCTCCCTCTCTCTCCTTCCCTCTCCCTCCCTCTCTCTCCTTCCCTCTCCCTCCCTCCCTCTCTCCCTCCCTCCCATCTGTCCATCCATCCGCCTCTCCGACTCACTGAGAGCTGCAAGAATCAGAGGCAGGAAAGTGATTTCCACATAACAGATTGTTACGACTGTCACTATATCCCCTGATTTACACAGTCGCGGAGGGGGGAGGCAGACAAATGCATTTGCACTGTTTACACCCCCAACACACACACACACACACACACACTCAAATGCAC
>NC_042296.1:10837949-10867949 GCF_901000725.2 Takifugu rubripes | reverse complement strand
TATTTTTCCCAGCAGGCTTTCTGCTCCTTGCAAAATGGCCTCAGCTGAGTCTTCCCTCACATCCCCTCCAAATATTGACGGCGCCGAGTCCGCCGCTTATTGGAAAAACGGCGGTAAGTAGTGTTTTATCCGCCGCCGCCGTCCCCGCACCTGTGTTTTACCGCCATATGACAATATTTGACAAGATTAATGATTTGATCTCATGACATTTTATTCCCCGTCCCCGTCAGTCTCCAGGGAAACGCTCGCCGGTGGCATTTAGCGCGGGCGGCGTGCTGTCTGGCGGCGCTGACGGGGGGGGGGGGGGGGGGGGGACTCTGGGCGCGACCAAGTTTGCGACTCACCTCCGGCGAAACTTTTGTAAAGCAACTTGTCAGTGTGTATTTTTAGCAGTCAAGCAGCACAATGGTCCCGTCAAGCGCCGCGCAGCGAGTGGGTAATCACGATAAACCGCACGACCTTTGACCCCTCCAGGGGTCTCCTGCCCACGTGTCCTGACAGACTGAGCGACGAGCGGCGGACGCCCGTCCCGTCCCCGCCCCCCCCACCCACCCAACCGCCTACTTTTTCGGCCCCAAACTAAACGCGGAGCTCTGAAAATAGTCCCGAGCGCTAAACAAATGATTGATAGGGCCCCCCCGCCCCCCCCCCCCCCCGCCCCCTGGCTGGAGGCCCTGTGGGGTCAAAAGGTCTAAAGACTTTCTAATAAAAGTAACAGAGACGCGCGGATGCGTTTTGGAGGAGAAAAAGTTGTGTCTGCGTTGGGAACGCTGACAAGTTAATGATCCCTTCTCAAAGGCCCCCCCCACCGTAAAATGGCCAGTTTGTTCTTACTTTTATTGCCATCATCTGTCAGTCACGCGCGTCTTTCTTCCTGCTTCCTCTTAAGTGGCCTGAAAGAGCTAAAACAGCTTTACAGTAATGTTCTCGTCTCGCTTTATTCTCCCCTCTCTTTATTTCGCTTCTTTCTTTTTCTTTTTTTTTCGGGGGAATTTTAGGCAGGCGAAAAAAAAAGGGAAAAAAAAAAAAAAACTGGCTAATGGATTTCCAAAGATGTATTCATGACATGGTAATGAAATTCAAATTTGCGAGACATTTCTTGACCTGAAAGAGGCTGGATTTTTCGGAACGGCTTTGTCCTGTTTTTCTTGCGTTTCGTGCCTGTCGCGACTCCGAATCTTCTCCTGAATTTGTGGATCGGAGGCCGAAAAGAGCCGAAACGCGAAAAAAACCCCAAAAACAAATAGGACTGCTTTAATTTGATTCTCCGATAATAAACAGGGATGAGAGAAAACACGTTCTATCAGTCGGACGCTGTTAGCGCTCAGTTTGGTGGCATTTGATCAAATTAGCGAACCCAAAAAAACGTTCCCGGTCGGATGTCGTCTGGCATAGCCGAGATCTGATGCTGCGGTTCGGTCGCGACCTTCCTCAAAACAGCGCCGGCGGCGGCTAAAATGCGGCAACGGTTCCATCTTAGCCACGCTAGCGCGCTTCTAATGCGATATATCTCGCCGTGTCATTCCTGCTGTTGCTCCAGTGGTCGGAATTGTGAGGAAATAAAAATTCCACATCGGGAGATGAAAAGAGACGTTGTGCAACGGCAAACCGCTGCAGAATTCACGCCCGCCAAAGCCGGAATCTCACGGAACCTCGGAGCCCCCCCCCCCCCCTCACAAAACCACACGACAGACATCTTCCCAGATTGGAAAAAAAAAATGTGTGTTGCACAAAAGAGGAAGTTGACAAGACGATGCATTATGCGGAAAAAGGAGGAAGGATCGCACGCGCGACGCGGAGGCTAGCGTCTTTAGCTAGTGCTAATCCCTACGCGCCATTATGGGGTTTCTTTATCTGTCATATTTGGAGCCCAGCGGGGAAATAACAGCGCCGCCGCTACAATCCGCCTCAAAACAAATGGCTCTTGCGATCTACTTTCCTTCCTCCGCCCGTCAGATGTCAGGCGTTATCCCTAATCAGCGTCACATGCGGCGGCGTTCCCGTAAACACCATATCTGTAATTGCTCGTGACAAGGCGTCTTTGTTTACGCCGTAATAACTGGCTGGATAACTTGGAACAGCCAGACTCGCTCCGCTAATCCAGATTGACGCGCGCTAACTGCGGATTATGACTGTCGGAGGGGCCCTTTTCATCATTCCACCTGCGGTTGGTGGACGCCTGGCGTGCGTTCCCGACGCCGCCGGCGTCCCCGTGAGGAACTCGGGCCATTAAATTCCACTAAACCACAAACATGGCTGCAGCTCCTGGGTGGAATCTGTTCGGCTTCCTTCATCTCACGTGGAATGTTACACTTACCGCGCTTCAGGGCATCTGGGATGTTCCCCCCGAGGGATCGGGGGAGGGGTGGGGGGGGTTCTGGTTGAACTGGGGGTGCGGTGGATACGACGGGCTAGCTTCCCGCTCTACCCAGCGCTCAGACCCTGCAACCCGAGAGGGTGCAGGGGTCCCCAGGGTCCGGGATAAACGGACCCAGATGCTTCCCGTAGAGCGTTAGCATGGCCACAGAATCAGAGCTGGGGGGTCTCTAGATGGTCCAGACAGAAACGGAGCGGTTTCTTTACCCTGGCTGATGCAGTTATGTCGGAATTCTATCAGAACCTCCCATCACAGAGAGCAGGGGTGGGTGGGAGAGAGCGAAGGATGCCGGTTAAGATTAGCAACGGAAAAATGCGATGAAACATTCCCGAGGAGCCGTTTTAGTCGCCGATTTGTCGCCGTTAACACGTTAAAGCTACAGCTAACATTGGTGAAATCGTCCACAGTGTCTCCGTATTCCTGCAGCCAGTTGGCTTCGTTTTCCATATTCCCTAATTTGGAATCATCTCCCGAAACCTGTTGTTGCACTTGGACAAAGTCGGCACGTTAGTTTCTGGGTTTCCAGCCTCTTACGCCAAGCACAGCATAGCATAGCTAACCAGATGATGTTAGCCTCAGTGCTAATTGGGATGGTCTGGGTTCATCTGTTACCATGTGGCGCTTGGACCAAAGGACGGAACTGGGAAAAACCGGGAATTAGCAGTTTCAGTTGGGAATTAATCTGAGGATTAGCTGCCGCGCTAACCCGGCAAACGTTTCGCCGTAGTTTCCTCCTGTTTGTCATTTGTAAACGAGTCTTGAAGGTCGTCCACCTGCGAAGCCCCCCCCCCACACCCCCCACACACACACACACAGTGGAGTCTACACAAACACTGCAGTGCAGATGTGCTCTCCAGCGGTGTTTCAAAGTGCCTTTCCCACTGCAGGGACCTGGGTCACAGGGGACCTGGGGGGGTAACTCGCGTCACCGCCAATCTGCCAAGTCCTCCTGATGCCCCCCAGATGCCCCTTCCTGCAACACACAGCTGCCTCTTTGTTTGGGGGTTAAGGGCCCCGTTTTCCCTTCTTCAACCAGGTCGCACCTTCCCAGATTCCCGCTTGGTCCTTGGTCACAGAGGCCGAGGCAGCGGCGAGGAACAGACCCCCCCCCCCCCCCCGGCTCGGCCCGGCCTGTTTTAGCTCACCCCTAACCCGCTTTGCCACCTCAGGACGCCCCGACTTAAATTGGAGGGGACAAAATTTCCTGGAACCAAACGACTGTCGGCTCGACTTTGCTCCGTCACCTCAGGGAGGGGGGGCGCACCAGTCCTCCCAGTGTGTCACTGGGATCGACTTTATAATGTCCGTGTGTGTGTGTGTGTGTGAGCTGCTGCATGCCTGCGTGCACGCCTGGGGGCGAGCGAGGCTGGGGGGATAAATGGTTGAGTGTTGTTGTCCAGAGAGCAGACGCTCAGACAGCCGCTCACACATGATTAATTGTTTCCTCGTTGGGACCGGGACCAGTTCAGGCCCCCCACCCAGTCCTGGCCGACGTGCGTGCGGAGAAAGAGAGCGATGAAAGGATGAAGCAGCGAAGAGAGAGAGAGAGAGAGAGTTCTGTCCCATTCCGGGACCGCTTTGATGTAAACCGGATTGGGAAACTTGGTTCTCCCGGAGTTCATCTATGACGGATTCATCAACAGGGATGGCGATAACGACATCAGGAGCGCTTCATTAGCCTCCGCGCTAATGCCTCGTCCCTTCTCTGGTTGTCAGGTATCGGTGGCGTGCGGGAAGGACACGCAGCCGGGGGGGGAGTGTTGCCGCCATCGAGACTTGCAGCCACCTTTCGACATCCAATTATGAAGGTGTGCAGAGATCGCAAGCTAATTAGCTTAACTAGACTGGCTTGTAGTGAACAGATATGTTATTTGTTTGGAACATTTTCACACATAAACACACAAAAAGTGAGAGAATATATGAATAAAGTACATTTCTGAGTTACATTTTAGTCTGGAGAGCTAAATTTATACATGCTGTGTCCCAGAAAGGCCTAAAGAATCCAGTGAGCGGCTGCTTATCGCCATGCTGCTAAGCTAGGCTACGGCGCCTTTAGCGACACTCCTTCACGTTTGCGTCTTGTTTATTTTTTGTTGGTCTTGCTGTTGCTCTGTTTACGGGTACAACCCACTCACCAACTGCAGATTAAAGCAGAATTTCACACTACGGTGACCAGGGGAAATTGGTAATTATTTCAATGAATAAGCATTAGCTCCGGGAGGCTAATTAGCCGGCGCTCCGCATCCAGTTAACTTTCCCTTCAAATAGAAACGCTCCCGTTTGTTCACCTGGCAGCTATTGCGAAATACGAACCTTCGCGCGACCTCTGCCCCCTTTTCGCCAGCATAGCTGTCGGAACGCCGCAGGATTAAACCCTAAACGGCCCGACTGCAGCCGGGGCGACCGGGGCCGGCGGTGCGATTCCGCATTCCCGCAATTCCGCCTATCCTGAATGCGACTTCCTGGGATTCCGTCCGTCTAAAAGGTGCCGAGTCGGCGGAGGAGAAACATCAAAAGACACGAAGAGCCCCCTCCCCTCAAAGACGCCGTGCTAACAAATATGGCAGCCTGTGGTCAGTCGGTCCTGACGGCCGTCTCGCCAGCGTCCCCGGTGTCTTTTGTTCGTCCGCGTCCTTCGTGGACGCTTGAGCCGGCACCATAAACAGGCGGCCCTTTGTCCCTGAAGGGTCGCTCCTCGTTATTATTTTCTGAAGTAATTATACCTTATTATCCTTGTTTATGTTAGCGGGGGTGCAAGAGTGCAGGTGCGGGCTATTTGGCGGTGGGTTGGCGGTCTCGCCGCTCAACGCCGCCCGAACCGAGAACCTTAAAAAAAAAAAAGCAACATCTTACTCTGAGGTTTTTGGGGGTTTTAGCAGTATTGTAGCCACACCGCTAATTTCAGCTTGACAAAAGAAACATGCAATTAGGGCCATTATAGCCGCAGCTGCCGCTTCCTGGCTGTGCCGATTTGTCCTCCCGCCGGCTCGGACGGTGAGAGGAGAGGAGCGGGGCCCACGGCGCCGGGGGGCGAGAGGCGCAACCGTCCCAGCGGTGCGCCTGGCGGCCGCGGCGTGCATGGGGCTTTTCACCCACGGCCTCGTGGGCCCGAGAACAACAGAGCCGCCATCGTCCCCACGTGAAGCGCGATAAAATCGTCCTCGCTGCCAAAAAACAAAAAAAATAGATCCGAACTCTCCCGGTGCTTTGATCTTTGGTGTCCTTTGATGACGCCATCCGTGGTTATGGTTGGTGGCGGAGGAACGTCGGAGCGGCTCTGCCGCCGCCTACCGAGGAGGGACGTCTGCCAACACCCCCCCCCCCCCTCCATCAGTAGGACCCCTCCCCGTTAGACCCACAACAAAGCAGCTTCCTGCACATCAAAGGGAGGCTTTGGTTCGATGTCACAAACACGACGGTTCTCCTGTCGCCGTCACTTGGCGATCGTTACTCGCCGGCGAGTCCTCGACGACCACGCGGCACTGAGCTTAAACATGTTAGCCAACGGCGTAGCGGCGCTCAAGCTACCAGTATAAAACCCCCATCAAACATTATTCTGGCTCGGACTCGGGGATTATTTTGATTACCCTCCATTATTTCCTGGATGAAAGCCGACTTTTGGTCTCACCAGCATCCATTTCAGCTCATTAAGGACCCGGAGAAGCACCAGGAGAAATCATGTCGCCGCCGGGAGGGGGGGGGGGTAAATTGGCCTCCGGTTCAGCACCAGAGTCCCCGCTGTGCTGAGCGGAAGACAAGGGCCCGGACGGTGGCAGGGGCAGGCCCGGGCAGGGCGGGCCCCATGCCGAGACCCCCTCCCTGCTTCTGACAAACACGGCAGTGGATAATCTCTCCCTCGGGGGGGCTGGGCCCGGCGCCGCGGGGGCTCAGGGTGGCACGGCGCGTGAAGACGGAAACAACAAAAAAAAAAACCCACAAAAAAGCTGCTTTTCTCCAAATACTTTACTTCTCAAACACCTCTTACATTAAAAAAAGGAAAACAAAACAGGATTCTCAAACACGCTCCGGAATATTGCAACGCCAACGTCCAGATCCGACGTCCCCCGGACCGCCGCCGGCCGCTACGACGTCTCCATCTTGTAGCCGTGTTTTTCCAGCTCGGCCCTGCGGGAAGGGGGGGGGGGGAGAACGGTGAGATGGAGCGAGCGGAGATGATTACAGGTGGGCGGCGGCACCTCGAGCACCCTTCGCCATTGATTGTGAGAACCATCCAGAGATGGGAGCGGGAAATACATAAATATTGCGTAACGTGCGGCGCTATAGATTTGATGATTACATACATGGCGGCCAAACCTTTTAACAGTAATCACGTCTTTATGAGACGACTTAATCGCACGGTTGCCACAATTGGCCTAAGTAAAAACTAAATAACACCGGTTCCTAAAGTGTACTCGAATATAAACCCACCGGCCACTTACCTGTTCACCATTATTGATTATTGTGGGAGCCGGCGGCAACCTGGAGGCGATTGTGACCAAGTTGTGGCACGAAAACGCACATATTTTAATAAAAGTCTTGTTTTGGAAGTAAAATGAACTTGTTTATTTCACGACTGACAATTCTAAGTGTTTGGATCAATTGTGACAGATTTCTGTAGGTGTGTAAAAGACGAAATAGGATTAAGTTTTATTCATAATTCGATTTTAGGATGGAAACAGACAAGATAATCAGGATTATTTGAGGTGATCGGTGGCCTCAGCAGCAGATTTAACTGGATTTGTCAACATCTTCTTCGGGTTTTCAATTGTGACAATAATCCAGTTTTTAAAAAAGAACTCGATTTGAGAGTTTGGACGGGAGAATTTCAATATTGGTCCAGAATACCTCAACTGATTGGAGAAATCGTCCTCTACGTTGTCATCGTCCCAGTTGTCCTCCCAAACATGAGCATCCTCGTCTTCATCCAGCCCCGTCCAATCTAGGTAAAGAACAGAATACACACACACAAAAGGATCAGGTATGAAACGACGCTTTTGATTATGTTCGCGACTCGTTTATGTACTTTACACCTCGCTTTAGCGGTGCCCAACGTTAGCACGCTAACAAGCTAGCGCCGCTGGCTAGGCTAGCTGAGTCACCGTAGCATGACCCGCCACATCCAAATTAAATGACTGAAATACATACATAGGAGCATCGTGGCGTAGCCTATCGTTTAAGCGCTCTACCTTCGGCCGGGAACTCCTCGAACTCGTCGTCTTCCTCCAGCAGACCGAGGTCAACAGTCTGCTTCTTCTCCGACATGTTTGCTATGTTGCTGCTCAATGGACGTCGCGAAGCCTTAACGTGCTCGGGAGGGTTAACGCTGCGCTGGCTGCGCAGAAAAACGCAGCCGCAACGCTTTACGGCAGCACGGGGGAGCGGTGACGTTAGATAAATACGCGCAGGTAATTTTATGTTAAAAACGAAAATGAAGCCGATATTTATCCAAAAGTGAGACATAATGTAGGTTAAAACATTGCATTCTTTTATTCCCCCACTTTGAACAACATAGTAGTTATTTAAAGAGCACGGGGTGTAATCAAGTTTGAAGGAATTTGCTTTTTCTTTTCTTTCTAAAGATCATTTCTGATTATTTTCTGATCATCCCAGGACACGCGCGTGCACAGGACCGTGCAACAGATCATGCTTGCTGCGATGTACATGAAATAATATTTCTACCAGGTTTGTAATTTCTCTCAAGATCACCTCAGTCCCCTGTTTTCATTTCTGCTCCAGCAAGTTTCAGGCTTTTTAAAAAAATTTTCCTCCCTGGGGAACCCACTTGGCCTCCTCAAATAATGAAGCAGCTGCTTCTTATGGTATATTTTAAAGAAACGAGCCCGCATCTACCACAAAACCTCCCCTGCCACAGCTGAAATTGCTCCGTATCTGTTATACTGTGTGTTGACAGAGGGAGCAAACCACAACTTGAGCTCTGCATACTTATTTTATTTGCAAACTATTTTGTCATCATCCTAAGCCATTACACGTGACAATGCCACAACGGTGCGAGGAAAGAGGGATGAGACATGGAGAGAAAACGTAGAAGGTCGCCACAGCTGCTACCAGCCCTACTTTTATATATTTAATTTACCACAGAAGCACTAAAACATCATCCCGTGCGATTAAATACGGACGTGTTGTGTATAAGAGATGATATTTGGATTAGAATCTGTCTCCTCTCACAGGTGATCCCAGTGGCCGCGTCACTGAGGTGCAGGTTAAGTCCTGGGAAGCGGCTGCCCGGCATACCTGAGACTACGGTTACACTGCGCCTGGCGCCTCCAGTCTCTGCGCTCAGGTGAGGCGGGAGGAGGTGAGTGGGTGGGGGGCGCGCAGGACACGGCCGCCGACAGACTCCCACATGCGCCTGAGCGGCAGAGTCGCATTTCCCCCTCTGGGGGGGGAACCAGGGACGGGCCAGCAGGCGCTGTAAATCCACCCACAGAGACAGACGGGGCAGACGGGAAGACTCTATCTGACGGCCGGCTAGTCTGACAGTCTGCTACCACCCCCCCACCCCCCCAACCCCAACCTTGCATCCTTTTCACAGGCCGGGTCTGGATACGGCCTAGAGGCGGCGTGCGGTGGGAGCCGACCTCATCTTATGTCATACTCGCCACAAGATGGCCGCTTGTCTATTGTGTCATCTCGTGTAGCTTTGCCCCCCCCCCCCCCCCCCTTACATTATCATTCTGCGTCTCTTTTGCTACAGCTCAGGTGTAACACGTAGGAAAGTCGTGCGGCGGGATATATGATCTGACACAAACATCTTGGCGCTCGTGGTGGATTAAGGGGCCTGAAGTAGCAAATTAATCAGGCAAATCCCGGACAGAATATGGAAGCTTTGCTCGCAGGAAACCTGCAGACAGAAGGCTTGGCTTCCAGGATATGTCTGTCAAGATCCTGTATTAAATTTAATCCCAGCCAGGCAGTAAGTCTATACTCCATTGTGTTCCGTGGAAACTGAGCGGCCTTTTCACATAGATCCAGTCAATATGCATCATATATGGAGCCGAAATACAACAAAAATAACGCTAAAATAAACCCTAATTTCCTGTTTCGTACGCCGGTTTTCCAGGGTTCTTGTTCACGGAGGTGTCTGTCGTGCTGAATGTGTCCCCCCCCCGCTGTCCGTCTTGAAAGGCTCTGTCATCTTGGGCTCCAGGTACAGTTTGCCAAGAGGCTAATGGCCCTTTATGACAGTACAATCTGATGCCTGTCCCGGCGAGCCTCCAGGTAATCCTGCCCACCTCGGCGGCTTAGCCCCGCTCGGTCTTAAGTTGCATATTCCATTTTTATCAGGACTCTGCTGATAAATGCTCTCAGCGAGGGAGAAATGAAATATGGGGGGTCTGGCTCCATTTGGCCCAAAGTTGGGGAACAATGACGCCTGTATCGGTGGCGCTAGCGAGAGAATAACCAACGCTCCCGATGCCAATAACAGTTTATCGCCATGTAAAGTTAGCGCGCAACTGTCCACGTTCCCTCTCCCACCTGTGTGTGTTTTTTTTTTTTAAACACCTTCAAAATATTACTTAACAAAACCGTAAAATTACATGCTAATTTATTACCGGTAATGTGCAATAATAACGCGCTCCCCCCTCTGTCCGTGCTCCAGTGCCGTGCACCTATACGTACGTCAATAGCACTTATACACTCTCACCATAGGTGATAACCTCCTCGCTGGAAAGCACTCTTTTTCAAAGTGGCCATTATCTGTAAAGTCTGTCCTCACCCCGACACTAAGTCATTAGCTTAAGCTGTCCTCTGTGTAAAATCATTTTTAATTTCTTTGGCGGCGGCGCGTTGAATCGAGGCCCGCCGCCGCCGGTAGCTGCAGAGAGGTGACCGCACCTCCGTTTTCAACACCTTTGTCCGCTGCCTTTTATTTTTACTTATATATATTAATATATATATATTAAGGAGGCACCATATTGCTTGTGTGCATTTCCCCCTTTTTTCCCCTCCTTTTCCTCTGCCGGGTCATTTCCTCTTACGTGCACACCTCCCGCCTCCTCCTGCCCTCCCCCTCTATTTATAGTCACGGTGTATCAAAGCGTGCGTGTTCCCACACCGCGGGGGGGGAGGGGGGGGGTGCTCGGCGAATGAGTGACAAGACCTGCTCTGTTCCTCCGCGACACCTGTCAGAGCCTCATCTGTCATCCGTGCGCGGCGATGGAAATGAGCAGGAGCGACACAACACGCCGGAGTTGAAAGTGACGGCTTCTTTTTTGCTGCCGAATGTGCTGCTGTGCTGCCGTTTCTGCACGGAGACACCTCGCACGTTGGTTAGCATGTAGCGTAGCATGTAGCGTGATCCCGCAGCGGTCCTGGTTTAGCGAGAAAGACGTGCGTTCGTTTTAGTTTACATTGCGAGGCCACACCCAGACCACGTTGATTCAGCCGCATCTCTGGTGTAATAGAACTCTTTTCATTGTTGATTTGCTATAATCTCCCAGTGAGCGGGTCTCCACGCTGAATACCGAGGCTCTAATCCCCAACATGTGGCCATCCCGAGTCCCGGAAAAGTCCGTGATTGGTCTGATTGATAAATGAAGCCCTCTTTATGTTTTTGGGCTGGAAGGGGGCCTCTGCAGGTCTGGACTATGTCCAGGAAACCGGGGACAGCCACTTATTAAGTAGTTAGACCCTCTAAGATGAGGCTACAGGCGTGGACCAGCGGTGGTCACCTGGGCTCGGATTTAGCTTTGGCATCTCGTAGCCATCCGTCACGTCGGGTCCGACCGGTTTCATGTGAATGAGGCTCAATCTGCTTGTCAAAGGTCAAGGTTGGTGTGTTTGTTCAGGCCAGCCAGGTAAAAATAGCAGCTATTAGAGCGTTTATATGTTATTTGACTTAGAACATTTTCAACATTTACAATAGAAAATGATTTAAGACCTGCTATTGTTTAAAAATTCCGGCTTGTTTTCCTAGCCTCGTCTGCGTGCGTCCGCCCGGGTTCCAAACCTGCGTCATTTTTTTTATTACGACACGGAGAAACGTTTTATTCTTGGCGACGGCCGTCCGGCACCGTTTCTCTAGGCTTGTGTAACGAGCTGCCGTAAAAGCGGGAATCAAACGCTCCGGTTCCGAAACGGGATGTTGGAAAAGTCTTTACAGGCCAATAAAAGTGGCGCGTGATCCCGTTAAAGAAAGCGTCCCGGTCGGGCCCTGCGTGGTTCTGTTTAGCCGCCATCATTTCCACTTAGGAACGCGGGAGCCGCGATCCGCCGCGGCCTGCCGTTAATCCCGGACGCACACGCGGAAGTTTGCCGTCTAATTCGACGCAGCTTTCCTCCGTCTGCGGGAGGAAACGGGAGCGCAAAAATGTGCCAGATACCTTCCAGCCTGCAGACCCAGATGTGCAGATGTGTGTCGCTGCTTGATTGTCGGTGACCCCGGCTGCCTGTGCAGCTGGGGCCGCCGGCGGGGCCGGACCAGAGCGGCGTGGGAGGGGAGGGGGGAGGGGGGGGCTAACGGGATAAATGGTGGCGTGACTGTCGGGGAGCGCCGAGCAGCCACATCATGACCCCCGCCGACACGCTTCACTATGCCGCAATTGTTTCGCCGGCAAAGTCGACGGAGACAAAAGAGCGAGGAACTCCCCCAGAGCCCCGGTCGGGGTGTTTGGACAACTCCAGGGCCCCGCGGGGCCCCCGGGGGCCTGTCAGCTGGACTGGACAGAAACTGAGAAATTAGGCAAAACTGGTGTGTGTGTGTGAGTGTGTGAGAGTGTGTGTGTGTGTGTGTGGGGGGGGGGGTATGAGGAATTTATGACATCATTATTAATGCTAAAATACGTAAAAAAAGGAACATTTGCTGAGTTTATTCAATCAGTTTGGCTCCTTTTGCTCTAACTGGCACATTTAGGTCCCCACTGCGATGCCGGTATCACCCACGGAAGCAGGAAGTGCGCTTTAAAACGGGTCCATCTCGCCCAGGGTTTTATAGACGTGTGACTCAGGCTCTCGCCGTCGCACCTCCATTTGTCGGCTAATGAGCCTCGGCGGCGAGGGAAGGGAAAAACGTTTGTAATGGACAACGCGCGGCTCATTTTTCCAGCGGAATTAACGTCCAAAACAGTCGCCGAAACATTCTGCCGCACAATCGGAACCATCGGTCAGAACGACCGTCAGGAATCCAGAGGCATCCATCCAAAGGCCCGCTCGGGTTTTTAAAAAAAAGCAACCCGAGGAGTTTGTTTCGGGGTTGGTCGGATGACAAATCGTCCGGCGGCGGGAAGGGACGGTTCAGCCAGCTGGTCGGCCCCCGCTGGCGGGTTGATGGATGGTGTTGATGTTCTAAATCGGCCGCCAACGCGGCGAGTACAGCAACCGTAATGGCGCGGCTGTAGATTGGCCCTGTAGATAGCAGGAAGCAGGGAGGAGGCGAGGGCGGGGGCGCAGGGGGGAAAAGGACACGTTCCCATGCACGGAGCACAGCTGCTGGATCCGGGAGTCCGGCAGAGGTGAGCGTGTCCAGTACCTGCCCCCCCCCCCCGATATCTCATCATCAGAATGTGGCTGGGTCGTGTCCCGGGGTCGTCCGGAGAGGTCGAGACTCCTGGATCTGGACGGGCGAGGGGGGGGCAGTTCATGGCTTCACCCCCCCCCACCACCACCCTCACCCCTGCTGTTAATGAGTTCCAACTATTAAAGAGTGGGGGGGGGGGGGTTAATGGAACCCGCCCACCTGGAGGAGGAGATGGTCGGAGAGGAGAACGTTTTGATCCAGAATGAGCCGATTAATCAAAATCAACATGTTTGTTCTGGAGACAAACTTCTCAGCTAATTTCCCCCCCCCACCACAAACGTCCCGTTTGTTATTCTTCTTTTGTAGGTCCAACGTCCACACAAACAGAGAGAGCGTGTGATTGCACTTTATTACCGTTTTATTACATGTGTAACAACAACAGGGGAAGAATAACAGACAGAAAGTAACAGAGCGGCCGATTCGAGCACAATAAAAACCAATTTAAATTTTAAAAACTCACTCTGGTGAGTTCCTCTCTTGTGCCTCGGCTCTCCGGGCTGTGACTGACTCCTTTTAGGAACCTTCAGAACAGGCCAGAACACGGAGCTGGACCGGCTGGCCCACTTGCTGCCTGCTTCCCGCGGGCTCTAACGAGCTTTTGTTGAGTCAGCGCCGCTCTGGCCTTGGGCCGCAGTGGCGTCTATGAACTGGTCCCATTGTTAGCAGCCCTGCGTGTGCAGACGCAGGCCCACACACACACACACACACACACACACACACACACACGGATAAAACGGCTGTTCGCACGCTCTTACACACACATCAAACTTATCAGGCATTTTATACCCACACATATTCAGCCCAGTAGAACTAAAGGCACGCGACCAGTCCGTTTTCTCCTTTTTCCCGTCACTATTGGAACGTCTCCTCCTCCAGTCTGGTTCCTGATGGACTTCAGCCAGCAGCCGTTTCGCTTCCACGTCACGTCTAACTTGTTTCAGGGACAGAGATGCTCTTTTAGCCGCCGCCGCCGCCGCCTCTGCCTGCGAATCAGCCGGCGGTTTGCAGGAACCCCAGATTGTCATTATGTGCACGACCGCGTGATTGGTAGCTTAGATATTAGCTTAAAAGTGGCCGGAATCAGATTCAATTTCACCCTGTTTGGACCCGCGAGGATCCGTCTGTTTGGATATTAGCAAAGTGTTGCTAATGTCATTTAAGCTTGTTTATGTGCACATTTTTGCCTCAATGCAGCGTTTATTCACATCAGACACACGTGGAATTATCATCCCTATGTTGGATTAGTTACACAAATGCAGCATTTTTTTGGGGGGGGGGGGTTTAAAAAGAGATTTTCAACACCTCCATCGTATCAGGCCAGACTGATGATGACAAAACCTTCACTGTTCCCTTCCTCTGCCGGCTCCGTGGCCTCCTGGGGTGTTATCCACTCTCTGGAGATGTGAGTGAGGGGTAATTTCCCCTTTTTTACTCTTGAATTAGTGGACCCCCCCCCCACCACAACACACGCAGGGCTGAAGACACGCACGTCCTTCTGGCTTCTTGGATAATTTGGTCACTTTTCACCCCTGGTAGACGAGTGGTGTCTAAATGATAGAGGCCATGCAGCTGTGTTTCTGAGACCCCCCCAGAACACACACACACACACACACACACACACACACACGCACACACAGCAGTAGAAAAGCGAGGCTACCTCACTATCGCCCTGTGCAACGGCGGCGCGTTAGCTTGATCATCCGTCCCTCCTTTATCTCATCCCTCCCCCCCCCCCGCCCTCGTCCTCCTCCCCTCGGATCCGTCTTCCTCGCCGCGATTTCGCAGACCTCCACGTACGCCTTTGTGCGGAGAAACCCACAAAAAAAAGGAGACGGAGGGAAACACAATGGCCTCGTCCCCGCTCTCCTCTTAATAAGCAGCTCCGCGTTTGATAATTACACGTTCAGGCCGCCGCATGAGTTTCCGTGCGGCGTTCCCGTCACGCAGGAAGCCATTGAGTCCGCTGTTGAGGGGAGCGACTGTTGGGATTGACTGACAACTGTCCTCCTCCCCCTTTTTGGCGGCGGGGGCTGTAAAAGTGAGAAGAGCGCCACCCGTTCCGTCTCCTCGTTAGCGAGCGCATCCCGTAGCATCGCCGTCGGAGGGCCGCATACGAGGCCCGTAATCCGCCCGGTAACTTATCGCCATGTGGTGCCGATTAACGGAGCTTCTGGGAGCGAGGAGACATCCAGGCCGTGGGGTTTCCCTCGGTGTCTGTTTGGGATTATGGGAGTAGCTGGTGCGGCTGACGCCGAGGCATCCGTGGCTGGGGGGGGGGGGGGCGAGCGTTGACAGAGATCTGATTGTGCTCCGGCAGGACCCGGGTCTTTAAAGGGGGACATCTCCGATCTTCTTCTCTGCCTGTCCGGATTTCTGCTCCCCTTTCAAATTCCAGGTTGGTGTAAGTGGAAGAGTTTATGAGCGTCTCATCTTCGTCCCGTCCTCGGAATAAAGGGGGACGCTGTTCCCGTGTCCGTGAAGCGGAGCCGTATCTTATCTGGACACACAGAGGCCTTTTCTTTATGACGGCAATCTCCACGTTTAAGGACCCGTGGAGCAAAACTGGCGTGCCCGTTGCCACGACGTCATGTCTGGTCTGGAGCCGCCGCCTATGGAAAACCGGCGAGCGGCTAGTTTAGTGCTGCTGCTTTAGTGATCATTCAGGGACACATTTAGGTGCCGATGTTTATGTGTTTTTTTTGGAGGCGGTGGTGATTGCTGCTCCTGGCCGAGGTGAAATGCATTGTGGGATAGCTAGCTGTCCCGATGGGCGGAGCCAAGACCCGCCCGGGCACCTGGGGCTTGCCGGGCCGGACTTGGAATTGGAAGAGCGCTCGGACGGCGACGGACGATTCTATATCGACTTTTGCGGTCCACGAGGTCATAGGTCAACTGGAAACGGCCCCATACTAACAAGATTGCACGCCCGTGCACGTGTGCAGAGGCGACTACGTGGACGCAGTGAGTGAATTTCTGGGCTCCAGCTGCAGACACGAGCTGAGGAAGCCCTTTCCAGGTGCCTGGAAAAGCCTGGAAAACACATTTGCACACCACATCTGTCCAGTATATGGATGAGCTGTCGAGCACAGCACAGATAGCGTTGTTTTCCCTCCCCGTCTTCATCCGACCAGGCCTCCTCCCCCCTCCTCCCCCCTCCTCCCCCCCCTCTTCATCAGCTTCCACACAGGTGGCTGTGTCATGTGTAAGCGGGCTCTTCTCAACGCCTGCGGGCCTCGGCCTCTCAAGCGCTCCTCTGGGAGATTCCACCAGCGATCCAGGCCTGCGCTCGTAATGCAAATGTGCAACCGCACGCTCAAATTGGGGGGGGGGAGGAAAAGAGCTGCAGCCTTTGTCATCACGGACACACACTGACGCGCTCAGTGTGTGATGCAGGTTCCTACAGAAACACCCAACAACGCTCCGGCCTTCCCCTTCCCCTCCCTCGTCCTCCGTCGGCCCTGCAGGACGCTGTTATTTTTGGCTCGGGCCGGGACGTGTGTCAGTAGGGGGGCGCTTGTCGTTCCCGGTTAATTGGGGCTACCTCAAAGGCGGCGTTAAAACGTGGGCGATATTTATTAGGCACCACTTTAACTGCCTGTCACAAGTGCGTGTCAGCACGTAACACAGAGCTTGAATGAGTCAGAAAATGTTCCGTGGCTCCACACTTCCAGATTCTTTGCCCCCCCCCCCCCAGTATTTATTTGTTGTAGTCAAGCAGGATATTTGTCTGTGCTCCCAACAGCGGAGTTAGCACACTGTTACCCACCAGAAGCTCCCGCTAATGTGTCATAATTTATGATGGCCGTTTTAATGTGGTTGCGTAAACGCAGGCTGCTTCACTTTTGCAGCGAACGCTAATAAATTCCAGAGGAGGTGTGACGTAGCGCTAACGTTAGTGACGATGATTAGGTGTTAAAACGGTTTACGAGACAAAAGTGGAGCGCTGGTGTGGATCTGAAGGACGGTTAAAAAGTTCATTAGCATTTGTTTAACAGTTAATGTGAATGGTTAGCTGTAATGGGAGGATCATAACTACTCCTGAATGGATGTTTTTGCTGTCGTTATTATTGAAATTAGCTTTAGTGGTTTCCCACTGAATGGACAAATGTCGGATTGTCGACATTTCAAATGCTGTGTTGCCAGACCTGATGGTCCACTGAGGCCCTCTGAAACTACAGTAAACCTGCGGTGACTAAATGTAGCAATATCATAGCCGCGTCTTTTTTTGTGTATAAGATGTTGACCTGGTTAAGCTCTAAATTCATGGTTGTTTACCAGAAGATGATTGCGGTTGAAACCGAAACGTGTGAATGCAGTGTTTGAAAGGATAACTCCTAAATGATTAGCTACTATTAGGATCATTTCTTTAGAATTGCTCTTTTCCATTCTAGCTGTGCTCACTGAAGTAGCGACCGGCTCGGATGCACGCCGCTCAGCTGAAGGAAGGCTCAGAAACCAGTTTTCCAAACCTTTATTTATTCTTTTGTTTCCATTTGTCAGAGTTCACCCAACAGTTGCTGCCTGGTTCATTTGACAGCCGAAAATACTTCCGCATGCTAGCATTGCTAATGCTACTTGCTTGATTTCGGCTAAAATGCTTCTCTCAGTCTTGGTGTTGACTTGTACTCGCGTTTAGCTCATTGTCACCGAGGAGTCATTCATATTTCTATTCTCAAAAACTCCTCCCCATCATGGCGACGGACTCCTAAACATGTTCATTCATCACTCTGCACCAACTCTTATCCACCAGAAACAAAGACTTCCGAGATGACGTGGTGTGGAATGAAGAAATGTCCGTAAATGCAGAGCAGCAGCAAAGCTGGACCCCTCCCACCAATGAACGCACGACCCCGCAGCAGATATGAGTCACTCCACGAGGGACGGGATGGATCTGGAACGCCGTGGAAGCAGGTTTCCAGACCGGCCTCATGTTCCTGGCTCTCCCTCGTCCGTGTCTCACTGGGAGAAAGGGAAAAAAAAGGATTTTCATAATCACCAAACAGCTACACAACTCCAGAGGAGGGAAAAAAATGATGTTGGCGCATGTGTGTGCGTGCGGAACATTGAAAACGAAAGGGGGGGGGGGGGGGGGGGGTCTCTCACCGCAACTCATAAACCACACTTTATTTAGACTGGCGTGCAACCATTATTTGTTCACAGGGGCTTTCAGTCAGGCCTGAGGGAAATATGTTCCACAATCCGAGAGGGGGAGGGGGGGGGGGGGGTGAACTCCTGCCAGGTGTCGGCTGTTGCCATGGCGTTCCATCAGGTGACTCCATTGCTGCTCGGCAGGCTCATCAGAGTCTGAATGCCACTGGGAGGGTGTTTTCACCGCAGAGCAAACCCTAAAGTGGCTCGCAGGCGCCGGCCTCCCCGCCTGCAGCAACGTATAGACGCTGACCTGCTCCTGAGACGCGTGATTGACAGAGACGCGCGAGCGCCACGATGCACTCAACGCCGCACAGCCACGGCTCACATAATCGCCACAATAACACACTATTTTCAGTGGGGGGGGGGGGGGCAGTTTTCTCCAAAACCTCAAAGTATTCTTCTTCACCTCACTTTTTGTTTAGTTTCTATTGTGCAGACATTAAAAGGAGGCGTGGTTCCACGCGTACACGCACGCATATTATCAATTCACTTTCATGTTTTTACTGCAGAATATGATTTTTTCCCCCTCTGAAACACACACACACACACAAAAGAAAACCTCATTCATTCGTTGAAATCTGTCAGGGTGCCTTAAAGCTCAGAATTCTGGTCAAATCTAACGTTAATGTTGATATTTCGGCGATGTCTCCGTGACGTCATCGCCGGTAAACAAAGCAGGAGGATTCTCACGCAGCGTCTCCATTTGCTGCCACGCGTAGCAACTGTTGCCATGTGGAACACTGTTGAACTCCACCTCTCTCTGGCTCTTCAGAGCGCCGGTGATGGGGCGCACTAAAGCTCTCGCCGAGGCCTCCGGAGCCCCCCCCCCCTCCCACCGTGACCCTCTCCTGGATGTCTCCTCATTGCTTTATAATGTATTCACGCTTATGCCTCCGCCGCGGCCTCATCACGGAGGAAGCGGGGCGGGTGCGTGTGCGCGCCTGGCACACTCTGCGCGCTCTCTCTCTCTCTCTCTCTCTCTCTTTTTGATTCACTAAAAAAAAAAAGGGAAAGAAAGAAAAGCAAAAGCTCACCAGGCTCCGCAGCGTTTCCTGCAAAGTGACGACAGGATAGAGTCTCTCCGCAGCGGTGGGGGACCTCCGCTGGCCCCCGGGGGCCGCTGCCATTATGCGTGTTTGCAATCATGTGAGCTGAATGCCTTGGCTGGAAGTGCGGGAGGAGAGGGCCGAGGGTTGGGGCTGGGAGGGAGGGAGGGAGGGGGGGGGTATGAACGTCTGGGCTGATGTTTGCAGCCCTCTGAAATGCATGCGCTATCATGGCCGCGCTGTGTTTACCGCAGCGGGAGGCGACCACGGAGTCACGGTGAAGAGGCGCGGAAACGCTACACACGGCAAAATGAGCAAAACACATACATTAGGAGTGTGTATCCAGCGCGCACGCACGCACGCGTGCACGCACACACGGGAGGGGGGGGGGGGGGGGGGGGATTCATTTCAATATAAATGGACGACACGCAGGGAGCGTGTGTTTTTTTATGGTTTTTTTGAGAGATATCAGAAGCCCGCGGACGAGTTTTGCCGGGAAGTCAGGATGTCAACGCTAATTTTCTTCCCGAGGAGACTCTCTTTCAGTGGGAAGGGGCCCCCCTCCCCCTCCCCCTCCCCCGACGGTCACCGTGCTTCCGTCAAAGAGGCCTTTCTCTGTCTTTCGCCCCGCAATCAGACACTGAGGAACATCTCTGCATCAGGCCGACTCAACATCTGGGGGCTGTATTGATTTCCTTTAGGGGTGTGTGTGTGTGTGTGTGTGTGTGTTTGGGGGGGGGGGCTTCTGTGATTGTCCTGCAAGTGTTTCTGATGGGTGCAGAAAACAGAGTGCCCCTGGATGCCCCCCGTAGTTTATATCTTATTAAATACGCAGTATTTAAATAAACGGCATCACAGCTAAAAAAGCAAATTTGTTGGGTGATTATTTGGGTGATTTATTTTATGTAACGCTTATAAGCGTTACAGATAAGAAAAATCCAAAAATGTTTAATTATTAACATATTTTCAGGAGTGTGAGGGGTTGGCGTTGTTCATTTTATTAATTTTGACATTTTTTTCTGATTTATGAAATGGAAATCAGTCTCACTGGAATTCTGAGGACAAAAAGGTGTTGAAACGGTGAATTCCACTCGTTAAAATGACCCATTTGTCTCACAATTGTCACCATTTTGTCATTTTTACTGCAGATTTTTACAGTTACAGTTCTGAAAAAAAAAAAAGATTGATGCTCTTAATTATTTAATGTCTTAGATGACAGCAGGATTCCATCTGTTCCAGGTCAGGATGGAATCAGAGCTGACTTTAATCTTGGCTTCCAGTTCAGCGCTGGAGTTCCAGTGGGCTCCCAGTATCACTCCCACTCATGACTGGTCCCGACTGGGGGGTCTTTTAGCCTCGTGAAGGTCACCTGATGTGCTTACCTGGTGGACAAAGATCTTCTTTTTCTTCTCCAATGCAGAAATGAAGAGGATTGAAGCGATGGCGCTCTCATTTCTGATGGCGAGAGCGTGAAACGTCGGGGTTTATTTTAAAACCGCGAGAAATTCCACCGTTTATTCTCGGTTAACATCGACGCTTCAAGAAAACACCTCATGAAAATTTGAATATGACAGACAGTTTTATTCAGCGGACGTCAGGCGTGCCCATTTTTCCGAAATTAAAAACAGACCTTCAGTGTCGATAAACGGCGTTGCTAAATTTTAATCCGGAAAACGCACAGATGCATTGAGGAGCTGCAGCGACCGTGAGCGCGAGAGCCGCCGGGCAACATCTTTAACAGATTTCATGCATATGCAGGCAGCAGAGCTGTTGGCTGGAGCGCTGCAGAGGGAAAAGACAAAAAAAAATGACAAGGATTTGCTCCTTTTTTTCTCCCCGCCATTGAATCTCTTTAGCAGGCCGGGTGACACATGAATGAGGGCAACGAGGGAGAAAGCAGCGAGGAGACGGAGAGAGGGGGGAAAAAGAGTAGACAACCAATTTGGGAGTAATGCAACTAAAAACTGACAAGTGTAATTTCATCCATCTGGGCCGATGTGTAAAAAGCGGCGCTCTGAACATTCCCCATGATTCCCCCTGATTGATCTTCCCCTGGTCTGAAACACCTATTATTAGCCACGAGCCTAATAGCACCAGGATGGCTCGGCGCTCTCCCAGGGGCCAATTCTCCGGTCATCTGCCCCTCACTCACCACAGCTGTGAGGGAGAGAGGAGGGGACAGAGCTGCCAAGAGGGGCCAGAGGCGTGCACCTATGGAGGGGGTGAGGGGAGGAGAGGGAGAGGGGGGGGGGCGAGGTTGAGGGAAGAGTGGGCAGGAGGAGGAAGATGGAGAGGGATGGATGGAGCGGAGATGGAGACCCCTGGTCGGAGGTGCGTGGAGGAGGGGGGGGGGGGTGGGGGAGGAAATAGCCACGGAGATATTAGAGGGGAAACAAGGGAGACAAAGAGAAAATTCCAGTTACTCCTGAACATTCCCCAAAGATGCTCCCAGCTGGAATGACTGGATCCAGGGGATCAGGAGTTCGGATCAGGCGCGATAACGCGAGGTTTCTTCTTCCTTTTTTACTTGTGTCGCTGTTTCCTTTTGCACATTTCAAGCTTATGAGAAAGGAGACGGCAAATCCCCTTAAGTAGCGCGCAAGTGCGAATCATAAAGGGCACAATTACGTACGGAAGGACGACAAAGAAGCCGCGCGGGCCCTCGCCAAGTGCCTGCCGCCGCCACACACAACAACGTAGCCTCTCTCGTAATAACAGCGCACTCGGGGTCTAAAAATGTAATAAATATTTTTTGGAGCGAGAACCCAAAACTTTGCCTTCACGTGTCGACGCTGCTGGAATTAAAAGGATGAAAACACTGAAGCAGCTCACGTTTAAATTCCATAAATACCACCGGGGAGCCCGAGGTGGGATGTCAGCGGTAAAGTTTGCCACATCAAACAGTGAGAGATGTCTCATCCCGCTCTTATTTTGCTGATTTTTGCATTGGATGAAGGTCAGAGGTCATCTGTTAATCGCCCCTTCAGCCTCTTTGATTGAGTGAGCCCTCAGGTGAGGCGTAATGCATTTTCAAGGGCAATGATGACAATAATTGGCTGCCTTCACTGCACCCAAATGGACAGTAGTTAAAAAAAAAACAAAAAAAAACTCTCCTCTTGAATTTGACAGCTTGGAGCGAATGAAAATAAAAGCTCTGAGGGGCTTTCCAGGTAATATATTAATAAGCATGATATGATGATGGCGGATGTGGACGGGACCTTTCGGCCAATTCAGGAGCTTGATCTGTGCTCTCTTCACTCTGAGGAGCCCGGTCAGTCCCCCCGACCATCACGCCAGTGTGTTTTTATGGCCGCCTTGATGCCATTTTAATAAAGAAACAGTTGTCCTGTTTGCTCTACACGCCGCTCATTTACGTCAAGAATACACAAACGGACAGAAATGTTTTCTACCTTAGTAGAACTATTTACGATCCTTGTTAAAAATCTAACACCCAGACGGGGGGCGAAGGAAAATGTGAGCATTATATTTATTATTTTTGGATATTCTTTCTATTGAGTCTAAATATGAAGATCAAAAGATAATTATCTCTCAAAATAGAATTTTTAATATAAAATATGCACTACAGATCCGACCATAATAATAATAATAATAATAATAATCGTGGCAGCACTTTTCGCGCCTTCCACCTGACCCAGCTTCCGGGTCTCCACGCGCCTCCGCCCGTCCACACCTGTCCAGGTGTGACACCTTTTCTCTGCACCAATCTTTCCGCTCCGCTTCACGCCGCGCTCTTAAATTTCAGCCTTCCTTTATGGCCATTGTGCGCGAGCCGTCGGCAGGTTTTCCCGGGTTGGTGTTTTGATTGTGAGACCAACCTTGTTTTGCTCCTAATTTATTATCGATCCAGTTGGTTGACTCGGTGTTCTAAACCGGTTCAACGCATTCTAACAAAGTTGGAGCTCCAACCGCTGGTTCCCACCTGCTAATCTCCTTCTAACAGGTGATCACTGGCACTTACAGCAAATGGCACCATTGGATCTTTAATAAAATCATTTCTAGCCTGGTTTGATGTTTGGCTCCTGCGTTTTTATGTTTTTTAATCGACCTTTTAATCAAAGAGCGCAGTGATAAAGAGCAACAATTGCCAGAAACAGTGTTTGCGTCCAACAAAAGAACACGAGCGCGCAATAATTGCGGCCTTTAATTTATTTAGAACATGCTGTGCCATCTATTTGAGGCTTTTCTTAGCCCTCACACCTCGGATTTTAAAGCGCGTGATACAGCATCCTTCAATATTCTGCATTATTTTCCGCATATTTGTTTTGGTCTCGCTTCGCAGATGAAAAGGCACCTTAATTATTACCCAAAAAACAAAACCGTTGGGAAATAAATGATTGTCTTTGAAGTAGGCTCAGGCCTCGGAGTACATTAGAAGCCAAACGTGTGATTTGCAACGGTTGGAGTAAAAAAAAAAAAAGAAAAAGAAAGAAAGGAAATGAGATAGGGAGTGGGTGCTCTGCAAAAAAATGACATCTTTGTTTGCTCCCTTTTGTTTAACAGCGGATTCTTTTTCATTTTTCCTCTTTTCCCCCTTTTCTCCCTGTCTCTCTCTCTCTTTGACTAATTCATTTCAATGGCTTTCAAACTGGAAAATGGAAATGTTGCTCCTGCCCTCTATTTCAGTGGCAGCGTCCTGGCAACAGAGCAATTTTCTATCATCAGGGATAAACGGCATCGAACAGTACATTCTGATAAAAAAGGAGCCCATGATTGCTGGCCTTCCTGTCTGTCATCTATCGACCAAATCCTCTCCTTCAAGACAGACCACTATGCTGTCAGACCTAATAATGTCGCGTATTAGTTTGAGAGAGGGGAAAAAATGGAAAGCAATGCCCATTTCGAGCCACTATTTGTCGCCCACAAAAAATACGTACATGGCTCATTTGTTATTCAGAATTAGGCGCTAAAATCAGAAGACACATCCTGGATTTAGGTTACACCTAGAGGTGTAGCAACCTCACTAATTATAAATGTTATCTTAGTCAGAATAATGAAAATAGACACAGGCTAAAAAATAAATCAAAACAACATCCCGCTGCTGTAAATGGAGCTCTGCGTTCGCTTAGGTGCCGTTAAATATGGAGGGAGACAAGAGAAACAAGCAGTCTTAATTAGGTCGCGGGTCCTGAGTGGTACCAGAGCAGCTCCAGCCTGCCAAATTAAATCCATTAGTCTGTGAGAGGCTGCGGGGACGGCGCGGCTCGGGCCTTTCGTCCTTTTCGCTCATTTGCGGTCATTTCAGCCGCGCTCGCAGCGCACGAAGACCCACCGGCTGCACCTGGAGCCGCGCACATGCCGCTTCGGCTAGGGGTGATTAATGCAACCCCGGTGTATGAATGCACAACTCATTGTCAACGGTCATTTGATGGGATATGCGCGTCTGAAAAAACGCACATCAAAGCGGCGCGTAATGGGAGTTGGCGGGTCGAAAGCGACGCGCCACCTTCGGAAACGGTGAACGCGCTTTAAAGAGTGAGACGGGATCACTCGGGGCTGCGGGTGCTTGCGGGGGGTCACCTTGCCATGACAGGATCAGGGCGCCCCGGCTCACCTGTCTGTGCGGCTGCAGCTCTGCGTTATGCTGGGGAAAAAAATGCCGAATTCTTTCTTTCTGCGGCGTCTAACAACTGCTCCCAGCAGCTCTGGAGGCGCCCTCTCATTCCACGCACGCCAGTCAATACCTGGAAGACGGATCGACCGCAAACAGGCGACCACTGGCTCCATTACCTCTTCTTTTTGGGGGAGTTTTTCGGTTAAACCGGGGACAGCAACGGTCCGGTTTTATGCAGATTAAATTTCCTACGTGAATCGTTCACGCGTGCTCGGCGGCCACGCTGTTTTCAGCCTGACAGCGTCCGTGTTAACCATAAAATAACCCCAGGTTAAACGCAATGAATTCAGCCTCCCAGTTTTCACATTAGACGGTGGATATCAGGGAAATCCCAGGCCTGGAGTGATTTTAGAGAGTCATTCATCAGCGTTTATAAGACAGCTGGAAATAAAGACCACTTCTGTTTAACCGCCAAGGCCATTGATTGTGTTGAAGGTCAATCATCTACTTAGGGACACCGTGATTTTTAGATTTGCAGCTGAACGCTGTTCATTTTATGATTGACACTCTGACCCAGTGAGATATGAAATAATGTCCCTCTGTAACAGGACTGCGAGGTCCGAAAAGAAAAATAAATAAAGAAAAAAAAACCCAGCAGGTGAGGCAGTGTGCGTCATCAGAAACTGATTTTAAACCCAAACTGGAAAGAATGCTGTGAATTCTTCCTCCCGTCGAGTCGCGGGCGTGCCGGTGGTTTCTGCCTCCTTCACCATTAGACACGGCTGTCAGCAGCACGTTCCATCCCAAACACGAGGTTGTTCTGTCTCTGTTCAAATAAATCTGCTTTCACCGCCTCGCTTCATCTTGGTGTGTCAGGAGAAGCCTCGCGTCACGCTCGGGAGCTCACCCGCGCTCTTATCCCGCAATTTAATAATCCCGCGCAGGTCACAGGCGTCTCCGGATATTTAAGCTCGGTCGTGGCTGCAGAGCGCGGACGTCTTTGTGGTGGCACTCAGAGGCGATTAGAGGAACTAGAAGGATCTGGTTTCTCTCCGGCGTGTCCGAGTGGAACCGGCCACTCTGTCAGATCACTGGCGGGTGACCGAGACGTCCCGCGAGGTCTGCGTGGCGTGCGTGAAACGCAGAATTGTCAGAGGCGACGCGGTGCCGGAGAGCATGGAGCAGAAATGATCGCTTACCTGAGCGAACGACAGAAAAAGTTCTTTTTAATGTGCAAAAAAAAAAAAAGGGGCAAAGAATCCAAGAGTCCGTGCGGATATCTGGCGGCTCCCATCCACGCCTCGGTGCTCCTCTCTAGATCCGCTGCTCTAAAATGATTATCCGGCTGGGTTGTGCACTTTTTAAATCCCACAAAGCAAATAACAACCGGCGATAATAGCAAGGTACCAAGTTCTTGTTGCAGAAAAGGAGAAAATTGAAACTAAACGCTCCGTTTAGGGGACCGATTTTGATAAGAGGATAATTGAGGCGACACTGGCGTATAATTAGGGGATAATTTATGCTATATCCACTTTTATTCCAACCCTCCCAAAATAAATCCAAGTCTATAATCATTACAGGCCAATTGTTCTTAATTTTATAGCTGCAATTTGGTGAAAGTGTGGCCGTTAATCAAAATAGATTTTCTTGGTATCACCTGATTGCAGTTGTCATTATTTTTTCGTTTTTATGGTTGAATGCTGCAAAATGTGGCGAAAGTGGCGCCCAGATGGATGTATTTGGATGTGTGTTGCGTTAGGAGGAAATCGCAATCGCGAACCCAACCTCATCCCTCGCCCTGTGTAATTTACATATATTGAGGACTTTATCAGACCTCATTACAACAGGCATAAAGAGATACTGTCAGTTTGTCCCCGTATCCACCCTTCTGTCTGTAGAATAACCTATTGTACCTCAGGCATATTGTTATTTAGCGTGTCACACGTGCTGCATTTCTGAATGGCCTGAAGATCCTTAATCATACGGTCAGTAGCCTCAGGAGGGGGGACGAGCAGCTATCACATATATATTACTTTCAAAACGCGTGTGGGGAGGCGGGGGGGTTAAAACGGGGAGTCTCATTAGGTGACTTAAACGCAAATAGCCATCCTGTAAAATCTAAGCGATTTAACAATTACGCACGGAGGAAAAATTAAATAATTCTTGTTAAAAAAAAAAAAACAAAGAAAAAAACAAACCCAAACAACCCTGTAATGTGAGGCTGGTTTCACTTAGCCTACCGGGTTTTTTTTTTTGCTCACCTGTTTCACGAGTTGCTTCGACATAAAACAGATCACCGCTCCACTGCAAACAGTTTTGCATAATTGTGTTATAAAATAAATCGTTGCGGATTTGTTTCAAACAACGGGCTTTAGTTCTTAGTCATCTTCTAAAGTGATGATGGAAGGTTAAATAGCTTTTACAATGAATTATTATCCACGCATATTTTCTACACTCTAGCATTCTAGCATTTTTAAAAGTATATATATATATATATATATATATTTAGTTAATCCCTGTAGATATATGTATGTGTGTATGTATGTATATATATATATATATATATATATATATATATATATATATATATATATATATATATATATATATATTTGGACTGCTGGCTCATGAGCTGAAATAAGGCAGGATTTCAAGGGGGCTGAGCTAAAAAACATCTAAATCGTGAACGTCGGAATTATGCGTCTTTCCCACCATATACTATTTCCCCCCCATAGCGGCGGTGGGAGCTGGTAAGGTGGGTTAACTCCAGCTCAAGTCTCCCTGAAACGCAGAGCAGTGATGACGTTGGGCCGGATGACCAATCGGGAGGCGCTGCCCTTTGGAGACAAACCATTTTACTTGTAGTGCCTGCATCAAGTCTGGAAGCAAGGACTCAATTTTAACAGAATCCGGCTAAAATTCTCAGCTTTAACTCGGGCACATCTCCGGGCACTTTGGCGTGATACCAGCGGACAAGGTGGTGGGGGGAGGACATAAAGACGCGTCTGGAAAATCCGGGTGTTAATAGGACAATAACTGTTCGCGGCGGAGAGGGAAGAGAGACAACAGCGCAGCAAGAGAGAGAGGGAGAGGGAGAGAGAGAGAGAGGGGGAAAAACGATTTGGTCTTGAGAGAGAGGGGGGTGAGGGCTCTCGAGGCAGAAAATTCGATGATGACCATGACTACGATGGCTGACGGTCTGGAGGCTCAGGATTCGTCCAAGTCTGCTTTCATGGAGTTTGGGCAGCAGTCGCACTCACAGCAGAGCTCCCCGTCGATGGCCGGCGGCCACTACCCGCTGCACTGTCTCCACTCCGGTTCACACACTCACCACCAGCACGACAGCTCCCCGTACAGCGGGACCAACTCCTACAACAGGTCGTTACCGTACCCCTACGTGAGCCACGCGCACCACAGCCCGTATCTGCCATCGTATCACAACAACACGGGAGGACAGACAAGGTTAGACGGCACAGGTAAGCCCTTTTCACCGGCCGCGTCATGTCAGTCCCTGGCGCTGATTTATTTATTTTTTTGGGGGGGGGCGGAGGGGGGGTTGGCCCACGGCGCGGATCAACCCTTTCCATGTGTCGGTGCCGGTATCACGGTCAATTCCTCCCGCGCGGCCCCCTTCCAAATTCAGACCGAGGTTCTTCGAAGCCGTGCGTAAATGGCTCTGGATCCCTCGAGCTCCTGTCTGTTCGGTTGAGAGTGCGTTTGTGGTCCCGTTCAGCACCCACCCCTGCACCCTCCCCATTCCCACAAAACCTGTTTTAATGCCCGGGGTGTGATCATCACGGCTCTGCAATCCGCACAAACGACTCGCGAAAATTAGGCTGCCCGCACGCACCGAATGTTGTAATTAGCATTTAATTGACATGTCATTACCAGCAGTAATCCTAAATATGACAGCGGATGAGGACCGCGGCTGCCACGGCGGTTCAAAGCAAGATAAGATGTCGATGATTATCAGCCGGAAAAAAATAGTCTTTTTATTCTTTTTTTAGCGTTCCATCCAGCGCACCTCTTAAACAATCCTCATTTCCCCCCTTTCACAGGATTCGGGACGCGCAGGCTGCGGCTCTCGATAATAACTTTGCTTGTTTTTGTTGCAGAGCAGCAGAAAACGACGGTGATTGAAAATGGGGAGATTCGTTTTAACGGGAAAGGCAAGAAGATTCGCAAGCCTCGGACCATTTATTCCAGTTTGCAGCTTCAGGCACTGAACCACCGGTTCCAGCAGACACAGTACCTCGCCTTACCGGAGCGCGCCGAGCTGGCCGCCTCTCTGGGGCTGACGCAAACGCAGGTATGAGGAAGTCTCTCCTCAGTTTTAGATTTTATTCGAATCCCTGGAAATGTCCATGAATGTGTGGAACGGCGATTGGATTACACGTCAGACCTATTTTATTGTTCGTTTTTTTCTTGGTAAATCTCTTCATCTTATCGCTCTTTAACACGTGATTCACTCGTATGTATTGTCCCTGACCTCCCCTGCAGGTAAAGATATGGTTCCAGAACAAGAGGTCAAAGTTCAAGAAGCTCCTGAAGCAAGGCGGCAACCCGCACGACAGCGACCCAATCCCGGGCTCCATGTCCCTCTCCCCGCGCTCCCCGACCATCCCACCGATATGGGACGTCTCGGCCTCTTCCAAAGGAGTAAACATGGCGGCCAACAGCTACATGCCCGGCTACTCTCACTGGTATTCCTCCCCGCATCAAGACTCGATGCAGAGATAGAGAGGTGGAGACGGCCGGCCGGTCCGGAGGCCTCCGCCGCGCAGATTCCAACCAACCATTGATGTGGGCGCAGACGAAGGACGCCGGGAGCAGCAGAGGTCCCCTCAGATGCCCCCTCTTCCTCGGCGCGGTGATGACGAAGACACGGGATCTAACCATTTCTACGGCGGCTCGGTGGGTCCGCCCGCATATTTGTTATGCTGTCATTCATGTCAACATCTGAACGTCAATATACCAAATATATCAGTGACATTTTGCGCCACTTTGGGACACAACGAGACTGATTTGCGCACTGTGGCGCCCAGAACCTGAAGCCATGGTGGACTCTCTGCTTTTCTTTTTCCTTTCCTCTCCTTTTTTTTCCCCTTCAACATGCAAAGCCAAGCAAATTGTCTGTCTGTAAATATAATCTGCGATGTTAGTTGTACATACACTTTTTATGTTTTGTCAGATTGAGTAAACCGTGACTCAAAGCAAATGCTGACTGTTGCGTGATTTCAAAGGGAAAGTAGGCAAAAGAAGCCCCCTTTTTGTGCTCCGTATTGGGCCAACACGTCGCACCATAACAGGCCCGTTT